>NW_026734771.1:0-47500 GCF_949786415.1 Peromyscus eremicus | reverse complement strand
ATCCGAGTTTGATTCTCAGAGCCAAAGTTAAAAATCCAGATGATATGCCATACATCTGTAATCCCAGCACTCTAGCAGAAAAATGGGAGGTAGAAACAGGAGAACTCCCCAGAATTCCCTGGGACAACCAGCCTAGAGTGTGAGTCTGGCAGATACAAGAAAGCCCTTGACTGAACAATGTGAAAGGAGAGAACCAACTCCCAAAAGTTTTCCTTTGACCCCTAGACATGCACCATGGCGCACTTATATGCCTGTACTAATGTAGAACACACACACACACACACACGTGCACACATGCACACACACATGTGCACACACACGTACACAATATTACTTATACACAATATCACTTATACTAGTAATTACAGATAATTTTTTAAATGTTACAGGATTGAGAAAAGAGAAGAGTGTGAGTTCATGGTACATTTGGTAAGAAAAATACAGACAGGGTGGCAATGGCTTCTCCTGCACAGAAGAGAGTCCTACAGAGAACACATTCAATTCCACAAGTATAGACAGTGATGCTACTAAGGCCATTGTAATGAAGAGAGTGTATGATGTCTGCTTTTCACCTCATGCTAATCTAGAATGGGTTTTGTTCAAAACTGGCGTAGAAGAAGTTTTAAAGTTGCATTTTATTTTCTATCCTTCCTTTTGTTTTGAACTCTAACTAAAGCACAGTTTCTTCAGGTACATGTGCAGATGAGAAAGATAGAATACGCTTGTTATGCCTGCAACTTGATTTTAAATTGGTTCCTACTGGGGTACCTTCTGAAGAAGGAAGCTTGTCTAGAGATGATGGCGTCTCTTCCTTGACCTGACACATTTGGTTAGTCCTTGCCTGAACACTTGACCATGCATTGCTGTGTCTGAATGACTTGCTGCAACTCTGTCGAGGCAATGGGCATAGTATTTAGCTGAGCATAACAGCAAATTCTTCCCAGAGTTTGAACTGTGTTAGACATTGATTAATTCAGGTAGAAACAGGGTCATAAATTGCAAAGAATCAGAGAGAAGCTATGAAATACTGGGGCGCAAGAGCATATGGTCTCGAGAGACTCATTTTTATTTTCACAGTGAAACAGAAGTATTGATTATTAAACCATGGAAAGTGTGCAGTGATTCCAGCAGCAAATAAGGTCACCAAGCTGAGCAATTGTTGTGGCTAAACAGTGAAGACTCTGAACAAATACAGGCTGGTCCTCTGTTGAGAGTCACAGAACCCTGCTATACACTGAGCTCTGGTGCAAAGCTCTGGGGCCTGTTGTGGACTGTTGCTAAATATCCTGGGGTGTTTTATCTCCTTGCTGTAAGGTGTATGCTTACTACAGACCTGTGACAGTGAGTTCTTACAGGCTCAGTTAAAGTCTATTCTACTGGCACCACACCACCATGTTTAATTACTCATGCTGGTTACCTCATTGCTAAGCATTGTTGCTTATGTAGGCTTTCCCCTAGAATAAAATGACAGCTGAATAGGAGAAGCCAAACAAACAGCTCAGTGAATTATGTGACATGAGCACTAGCTGTTCCCAGGAGAATGTGACCTCTCTCACTCTGACCATAGGAAGACCAATTACAGAAACACTTCTAGTGAAACTCGGAGTCAAGAGTTTGCCTTATGTTGGAATTTTACCTGGAGTGCTGGCACTTTACTATTTCTTTGGGGACACATGAGTTCTGAGAGAGATTATTTCCATTCTGAGATTAATTCACTGTCATATTCCAAGCAGCACCCCACTGTCCTCACAGGGAGCATTTGTTAACACTGTGAAATCTTCTGTGGCCACATTTTAACCTTGCTATCATCCCTTCAATCTGTGAAACGCTGGTGCAATACTACTAAATGAAACTGGGGATGTTTACTCATGCCTGCAGTCTCAGCACTAGGGAGGCTGAGGATGGCCTTGAATTCAGCATCATCCTGGGCTATACTGACTTCCAGGCCAGCTTGTACTACATCATAAGACCCTGTCTTAAACAACAGCAACCTAGTAACAGTCTTCCTGGTTACTTACATATATTTTAACATACAACAAAATAATGCTAGAAAACAACTGGTAATAATTTGTGTGAGCAAATGTAGAGACTTTCTAACTGAAAAGAATGGTAGTTCTTCAACCACCAATTCAAAAAAGGTTTATTGAGCTCTACTATGACTCAGACATATAGCTCTGAAAAAGTAAAATAATGCTTCTGACCTCATGACAAAGCATGTGAACAATATAAAAGCAAATCATGTTGGACATAGTGACCCATATCACAGTAATCTTACTGGGGAAAAGACTGAAGGATTACGAGTTCTAGGCCAGCCCTGAGTACATAGCCAGACCCTATCCAAAAACAAACAAGAAAAGTGTTAATATGTTTTCACCTACGTCTAGTTAGTCCTTGTAACAATACTGAGGAGGTAGAGTTACTTACCTTAACCCAGAGGCCAAAGACTGTACAACAGATTAAAAAATGGACTCTGAGGCCAATGCAGTGTTTATCATCAAGTGTGTCCAAGAGGCAAACTGTGCTTCTCTTGAGGAGGCATAGAGTCTGACCCACAGAGAAATCCCCCCTGCTCAAAGAGAGAAAACTCTCTGCTCAGAGCAGCCTCTTATTTCTTTGCATCCTGTTTCTCGAGTCTTAAAACCAATGACTTTAGTTTATTCCCTTTTTTTCTAGTTTCTCTTTTCAATTGCACATAAAGTCTACACACCAGCAGAGTCTAAATGTGAATTTATTTCCTGTTAAAAACATACTTGGAGACAGAGCATCATGAGGCAGCAGCGGCCTAGCTGGAGCTCATGACTCTCCTTCCTGAGTACTGGGGTTGCAGATTCATGCCTATCTGTCTTCATTTTAAAATCTAATTCTTTCTGGCAAAAGTGAGGCAGTTTCCACTTCTGGGCTTGTTACACCTAAGGCAGGAGGAGCTGCTGGACAGGAGTGTCTTTGATGCAATAGAGTCTCATTCCTTCTGGGTTACCCTTCTGTGCATAGCTGCAACAGGCTGAAATGTTCATTCAAGGCCTTTGCCCCAAGAGAGCACTTGATTAGTTCACACTAATTGCTGCTTAATTCTGCATTCATACCACCAGCTAAGACAATTAGTGCTTCAAAACATCATTTTATGCCTTGTTTAGACTTATCATTTCCAAGTAAATTGACATGATTTGTTTGAAAATGAAGACATTAAATCCTAGTTCATCATAACTGTCAAAATTCATATTTCATGTACTTAGCATGGTTTAATTTTGCAAAGGTAGACAAACATGTCATGTACCTGATTCAAGTCTTCTGAATACTCTTTGGTCATTGTTATATAAAATAAACTTCAATTTAACTTTTTGCAGGAGGCTGTGGTTAGCATCAAGTCACATTCATAAGGTATTTTCATAACAGCTTTAAATATCAATGTGTTTTGAAGGAAATTGATTTTGTTCTCAGTCATACCCTTGAAATTTTGAAAACTGTATCTTCATGATTATATTTGTGTAGCTAAATTTTCACAGTTGAAAGATTTTACTTACTTACTAATAGCTGATTATTAGGTAAGAATCCTGATCCTACTGTTCTAAGATTAACCAGTTAAATGAATGACCCAGTACTCAATAGTTAATCTTTACACAGCAAAGAGCCCTTCTAACCCTGAAGTGAGGAAACTGGACCCCAAGTTCAAAGTTTAGAAGCTGGTATAGACACATTCATGAAATGTCATCCTCCATCAGAAAAGTAAAAAGTTTGTATACAGGTGCATAAAGCATGTTTTTGGGGGACTGCCACTGAGAATTATGTGATGTCACAGTACGGCCAGCCGAGCTGAGTCTTTGAAGACTTGAGTTTGCTTTAGTTTGTTTGAGCATTTGAGTGTGTTTCCAAGTTCCTAAAGCAGTGAACATTGGAAACCAAAGCTGTCTACCAAACACAGAAAAACATCAACTGACTTTCTATTCTTAGGCAAGTGCTGTAGAAAACAAAAGGGGAAGAGACTCCACTCCCGAAGAGACACTTTCACTTCTGTAAAAGTTACTGTGACTAACAGCAGCGTAGGACAAAACACAGACCCACAAATCAGAAAGCTTATTGAAACATGCCTGTCCTCACTTGGACTCGCTCTATTGGACCATTGAAACTGGAGGAAGTGCAGGGCTAACTAATCAAGTTTAGTAGATGAATTGCAATGTGTTATCTCACTCTTGCTATTTAGATCTCTTCTCTCTCCTAGGTTTAGAGGTGTAGGAAGCCATGCCATAAAAGAAACAAGGAAAGAAATCTCCAAAGGACCTCACTGTATCAGCAAAGAGAATTACCATTTGGAAAAGAATAAGAGAAGTGAATGCACATTTCTGTGTAGAGCCATGCCATGGCCTCCCTGCTTACCTGCTCAGATGCTCACAGGGCCCTCAGCTTCCAGTACCTTCTGGGGTGGGGGGGCGGGGAGGCCTGACATTTCCTTGTTGCTAGCCAGCCAGACTCTGAGAACTGATCAGACTCCACCCTGTTAGGAATTTGCATGTCAACTTTAGTCCCTCCCACCCTGTTTAATCAGGTTGTAAATTTCTAGCCACTGACAGAAACTAAGCAAAATGCTGATCCTCCCCCTGCAGGCTGCGAGACATCCAGCTCTTCTGAGAGCTTTTTCCACGGAGCTCCTGTCAGTTCTAGACACCCACAGACACTTCCTTGAGCTCTGCTTGTTTCTGTGGTGATTTCTGTGTCAGGGAACTGAACTCCAAACATCTGCATGTAGTTTTTACTTTGTGCTCTTACTTTGTGCTCTGGAATATTCTAAACCCTGGAGACATGCTCTCTTTCAACTCTGGACACATTTCTCTTGGATTTTGAGACACTGACCCACTGTTCAGTTAGATTGTAGGATTTTTGACTTATAATGGGTAACGGTTTTATTCAAAAGTTAAAATAAACTGGGTGTAGTGGTGTATACCACTAAATCAAGCACTCTGCGCTAAATAAGAAGAATCTTGTCTCAAAAGAAAGATTAACATGGACTATTAGTTCCTCGCAATAATTTATTGTCCAATAAATGGAATTTTTAAAATGGGTGGATTATAAATCTTGACGGTTAGTATGACAACCACAGGAAAAAAAAAAGAGGTCTTGAAAGTCTATGTGAGAAGTAGACTGAGAAACTTCACCAATGCAAATTATTTCTTTAAGCTCTGCTCTTTATTGTCTGGCCTAGATTCCCTTGTCCAGCCTACTCCTGAGCTCAGGTCTTTTGATGAAGGTGCTATTAGGCATTCAAAGAGCCACGGTTTTCAGAGTGGAGACTGCAGAAGAGACTGCCTGGCTCACTGCTGGTTGGCTCTTGTTCCTTGCTGAAGCCTGTTCCTTGAGGCCCTCCACAGTACATTCTGAGTGTCTTCATTGTGACCTGCACAATTTGCTGTATCTTGCTCAGGCTCAGGCTACTATCTACCTGATGAGCAGAAAACACATCTTCCTTACAAGGTTATTGAGATAGTGAAACAATGCAGGGGAAAAGAAAACCACTGTACCATGACACATAAATCCTTTTGACACATCCTTTGTTGCCTCAAATTAGACAAAGTTCCCCAGACAAAACATACTGTCCCCCAGCTTCCAAGACAGGGTAACAGAACACATGAAGTTACTTCAATATAATTTACTGACCACTTTTAAAAGAAACACGTAAAATAGAGGATCCTACACTGACTCAATAGGAACTATAAAAAATTGAATGTAATTGAGAAATCTAAAATATTATAGTGTTTTATTTATTTTCTATGAGCTAGTGTCTTGTGCTGTCAGAGTTTTGGGAGATTAGTTCTACTCTGCAGGAGAGAAAGCCATACTCCCTTGTTGACTGGATACGGAAAGAAAAAGACTGACAGGTCAAAGTCTTCCTTTCACGTAATTGGTAAAATCTTGGAGTGATAACTGCAGCGCATTCAGACAGAGCTATTGCGGCCTGGCTTCCTTCATCACTCATACTGTACTTTGACTTGCAGACCTTAGGTTCTTATATCCATCCTTTCACTCTACCCTGCTGGCTTTATTTCATAATTTACATTATTTCCCAGTTCCCTTAAACGTTTAGTATTGGGGAATTATCATTGTATTTAATTAAAAAAAAAGTCTTTTTATGATATGCCCAAGCTACTTAGATACGGACAGTTAGAACAGGAAAACTCTGCTGTCCTGACAGGTTTTCCTTAGTTGTTACTAAGCTACTTAGTAACAAGTTGTTACTAAGTTGTTACTTACTATTCAGAATCAGGAAGTTTTAGCATGCTCTTTGTCAAAGCAAAATAATGGAACTATAGCTGCTCTGGGTTGTGGGAATCTTGTGATGTCTAATTGAACACTAAGCAAGTCATACCTCTGGTTATATCTTGTTTTCCCTTAATGTTATCTGAGTTTGGAAACGTTTTCTTCTAATTTGTACCTTCATGCCAACCAATCCTTGTTTATGACACTTGACTCCTCATTCTCTTAAGGGCCATTCCCTTGTCCCTGTGTCTACTTCCTGGACATGTGTAGTCTCTTGGCTTCATGGATGCTGGGGATTTTGGTTAGTCTGGGGCTCATGAACTACCACATTTGAGATACTACTTTGTTACACACACATTTTTCTTAATTTCCTGATGTATACACAATAATATGAAGTACATTTGTATCCATCCATCCACCCACCCACCCACCCACCCATCCATCCATCCATCTTTCCATATATCTCTCTATCATCTATCTTCTATCATATCTATCTATATATCCATCTATCATCAGTCTGTCATACATCTGTCCATTATTTGCCTATCGATAGTCTATCTGCCTATCTATCTTCTAATCTCAAATATCTTCAATGTTACACAGAGGTATGTTTTGTACTTCTAGTCTGTCCTGTGACATACAATTCAAATTTTATGTCACAGAACTTTGGTTATTTCAAACAATTCTTTTTCCTGTCCACCCCCCCCCCACGTTTTTCTTGTTTGACCCATCAATCTTCAAATGGAAGTTCTACTATATTTTTTCATCTACTAGGCACTTTCCATTTCTTCCTCATGAATCCATTTTTGGAACCAAAGTGTCATTTTCCTCTGGCAAGCCTCACTGCTTCTTCCTTCCTATTACATTCCCCTCATGAAAAATGACACCTTTAAAAGGCTGTTCACTCACTTTCTTTCCCTTCTGTTTCTGCCTATTCATAGATGAAAAATTTAGAAATCTTTTACTTCCTTCTTCTTGAAGTACAGACGTATATGTATTCTGGACTTGGCTAAAGCAGTTTAATGTTTAATAGACTTTCCATACCCCCCCCCCCGCCCCTGTTTCAAGAGACTGGAACAAGGGTTACAAGAGAGTGGATCTAGGGTGACGACTATACTTTCCAAGTCTGTCATTATCAACTACCTTTTCATTATGCACAGATGGATATAGATGGTAACATTGCTTCATCTAATTTTCTTCTAGAGTCTCTACTCTCTCCTTCTTACTCTATTTAAAGTGTCTTTTGTGATTCAGTGTTTATTTCAGAGTTATTTCTTAAACTTTTTGCAGGACGTGAGGAGTATTTAAGATGAGAGCACGTGCTTAGCATGCTTGAGGACATGGATTCAATCCATGACACTCAAATTACTTTGCATGACATTTTAACTGAATTTATATATGTTCTAAAATATATTTTTGTTGTTAAAATGACTGAATATTATCTTTTATCATGTTGGAATAACATTTTGTCATTAATTTGCAGGTGAAGTTCCTCTTTCTTCTAGGTCCTTGTTAAAATGAGAAATCTGAACTGGCTTTGTTCCTTTTGCCTACAGTTTTATTCTTTTGAAGTGCATGTTACAATTCATGAATGTTTGAGGATATGCATATGTTCAACCATTTTCATTATCAGTCCTACTTGGAAAATAAGGGAGTACTTTAAATAAAATGGTTTGGAATTCCTTCCAGAATGATTGATGGCTGAATGGCATAGTGTTTCCCACCCATGCCTGAAATCAGCATTACTCTTCTGATGAAACAATTGATATAAGTGATGGCATTTGATAATTAGCTTTAACAAAACTTAAAATCACATGGGAAAGTCTCACTAAGGAATTCTCTATAATAGGTTGAGCTGTGGGCATGTTTGTGGAGTATTGTCTCATGTTAATTGCTATAGGAAGACTCAGACCACTGTGAGTGGAACCATTCCCTAGGTAGGGGTGCTGAATCATATGTAAGAGTAAAGAAATTGAACTGAGTGTAAGCAAGCAAGCCAAGATACATGACTTTATTTCTCTTTGCTCTTGACTGAAGGTATGAGGTGAATAGCTCTTTTTAGTTCCTGACTTCACTTCCACCATGAGGACTTGTAGTATGGAATTATGAGTCTATTAAACCCCCTTTCATCTAAGTTGCTTTTGGTCTTGGTATTTTATCAGAAATGAAACTAGGACAAGATCTTCTCATAATCTTTTGGGCCCTGATAATGTTTCATTTTAGTGTCCTCTTAACTGTCTAAGACCAATTGATGCTTGCTTATAAAGCATAGCAGGACCTTCAATGATCTTGCTATATTCTGTAAAAACATCTTGTTATGTAGTGCTAACCCTTGAGTGACTTAAGGATCTTGAAGAAGAATGAAAAAGAGGTTAAGAGGGATTTAAAGAAAGTACCTCTGTGGACATGAAAAGACAGTGTCAGAAAACATAAGGCATTTGACTAAATAACCCAGTGGGCTATCTTTCTATCTTCTGTTAAGCCAGGAGTCTCCTGACACTCCCAAACCACAAAGGCTGATGCTAATGCAGTTGATTGCATGTTGGGGCCAGATGATAACACTGTATTGCTAAAGACACCCCATGCTTGACTGTGTGACATGGAGATATAAGAAAAGAGTTGGGAGCTCTTTCCATGCTGCCTGGCTTTTATAGTGTTAGAATGCCACCAACTGCTATTCACTAGAATTTAAGGCCTTTTCCATGAGAAAAACTCAAATCGTGTACTGCAATCCAAAACAGAAGCCCATGGCTGCAGAAGTCATAGGCTCCAATGTGGATACAGCAGTTAATGCTTCGTTAGATGGATGATTGCATGACTGCATGACTGCCTTTTACAGATTTTTTTTGCATACCTGTAGATTAATGCTGTTGCCATCTTCTGTCATGGAGGGATATTTCATGTGTGGAAGTGTTGATGACAAAGACTTGTGTGGCCTGGCTGCTATCACAGAGATGTACAACCAATCAAAGTTTTGATGTATAGCAATCACATGATTATTGGGACTCATCTTCCAGATCCTAAAGGGACATCTTGAAAATACATACTATCTACCACCAGTGGCTATATCAGGGATGCTGTTATAATTTTCGACTTTAGCTGCTTGTTGGATAATGACACATAGAGACTGGCCTGCATCAAATATTTTCTCCATTGATTTAAAACATATCAATTTCCTTCAATAGACTAATAGCTAAATGAAAGAACAAGTTTGTCACGTGATTCTAAAGTCCCAGGCTGTTCCCTTCCCTTGAGTATTTCTCCCTCCTTCCCTCATGTATCTGCATATACATTTGAATGCACAAATGTCCAAACAAAATTATATCTTATTCCCCGAAATACCTACTTTTTTAAGAAAACAGGCCCTAAATGATCCAGTCTGACTTTAGTACATCCCCTTAGATAAAAGCAGGAAATCTGTATTCTGTGAATCAAAAATGATTTAAAGATTTCAAGAGTTTTTCATAATTTGTTTTGAGAGAAAAATGATTAAGTGAACAACACAAATTTAACCCCCAAGGATTCATTCTGTAAACTGGCATAGCTAAATTGAGGTCAGTCAGGTAGAAGCAAAGTTTTATATCATTTAAAAATGAAAGCAATGCTCAAATTTATGTGCACAAAAAGTGATGGGCAAGGAGGTAACAAAAAAAAAGATATAAATAAGTCTGTTTTTCTGTTGCTGTGATAAAAGGGCATACCAAAAGCAATGTAAGAAAGAAAGACTTTATTGTGACTTATGGTTTAGGAGGGCTTGATTCCATAATGACAAAGAAGTCTTGGCATGGCAGTAGGAGTAGGAATCTGTTGGGTGACATTTTAATGGACACATAGTAAGGAGAGAGAGCAAGCAAGAGAGTGAGTGAGTGAGAGAGAGAGAGACAGAGAGACAGAGACAGAGACAGACAGACAGATACTGAGAGAAAGTGAGCAGGGAGCAGGGCAATACAGCAAATCCTTTGCCCGGTGTTGTATTTCTAAAGGTCCCATAACCTTTCCAAACAATGTGTCCAGATGGAGACCAAGTATTCAAATACATGAGCCTATATGGGACATTTTTCATTCAAACTAATGGAGTTGGTGATCTTTAATGTTAGTACCCTGTGGTGTAGACTGTTTTCTATGTAGAGTTGAAGTCAAGAGACTGGGCCCATGCGACTATTGTCAGGGATAACAGAATAGCATTGATATTTCAATACAGTTTTATCAAACGGAAGAAGAAAAAGTTTTGGATGATGACAGTCTTCACTATGAAATAACATTGTGAATGTTGGAACTCATACAAGAGGGAGAAGTTGGGCATTTTAACCTCTCTATTCTTACATTTTGGTGTCCACAAGCAGGAGAAGGGATCTTGAAAATGAGAAGTTCAGAGATCTAGGTCATCTCCAAGAAGATTTCATTTTACCTATAGTAGCAAGCACACTTACAATGCATTGCTTTTGGTTCCGTGGATTTGGCTCTTAGAGGACTCAGTTTCTCTTATTGTGTAAACTGCGCCATGTAAAGGCAGCACAGACATAGGTTTCACTTTTTATGAACTCCAATTCAGAATGGCTCCTTTATCTGACTCTGTCGCTGTCTTGGTCTGTCTTTTTCTTCCCGTTTTTGAATTTTTGGGACAATCTTGGTATGTTGCCCAAGCTGGGCTCAAAATTGTAATCTGCCTCCCTCAGACTTTTGGATGAGGGAGTTATAACCATGTGCCACCACACCCAATACAAAGCATGAGTTTTTGGTTGGGAAGCCATGGGAGAAATAGTTCTCAAATATCAGTGTTCAAAAATGATGCAGATTTGTACCATCATTTCCTCTGGCTGATAGAGGCAGCAGTCAGCTTTTCACTCACCATTAATGACCTTATTGGTCACACAGTTTTCTTCTAGCAACCTACTTATTTCTTTCCCATTCTTTGTATAGACATAATTTCAATGCATACAATTCCCTTTTGGAATTTCTGGTGTTGAGAATCAAACCTGTGGCCTTGGTTGTGGTAGGAAGGCACCTCACCAGTGAGCCATTGCCTAGGTTCCGTCTCTCATTTTCTCTGCATCTTAAGTACTTCTTTAAAACCTGCTTATTGTGCTATCTTTGATTCATTATCATACACTTGAGAGCATGTATGAAACGTATCCACCACTGCCCTCCCCCCCACATTGATCAAAGAAAGAGCTCAAAATGCAGGCAGGTCCTCAGGCATCCCCAGCCTGGCTGGCATAGGAAGGGACTTTTGAGTCTGGATACTAGCTACAACATACTAACAGAGCAGTCATCAACTAGCTTGTTTCCTGTCCTGTTTTCATAGGTTCGCTTCTAACACAGCAATTTACATATCTTATGCTTTGTTTCTTTCAAATTGTGTTTATTTGTCTTGTTTATCTAACAAATTATTTGCAATTAGTCCCATTACATGAGACCTCTAATTTCCCCACTGCTTGAAAGAATGGACATTTGGATTCATTCCTCAGAGATGCAATCATTGATTAATGTTTTCTTCATACAAATAAGTAGGTAGGTATGGCATTCTAAATATTTAATCAAAAAAAATATCATTAATACAGAACAAAAATGTCACCAGGAAATATTTTCAGGAGGATTTGTTTCTAGTTTCTTGTCTGTAATTCTTGACAAAGACTGTAGAATCAGCATCCTACCATCCTTTATGGCAAATGTGGGGTTTTCACTGTAGTATAAACTTTCCACAGCTGGCAGGGAATATTATAAATACCATGAAAGGAAAGATCTATTTGTCTCATGCATTCAGTGCATGAGAACTTAGTCACATCACTTTAGACCTGTGGTAAAGCAGAGCATCATGGTGGAACACATGGCAAAAGAATACATAATGGGGTGCATGGAGATGTAGGAGAGGATAAAAGGATGGGCCAGGGTCCTGATAGACACTAACACACACACTCCCAATGACCTATTCCCTCAATTTTTTCCCCATCCCCAAGAGTTTCTACCTTTTCCTGGTAATTCCATATGCCACACTGGCTTGAGGCATGATTAAGATCCAAACCACCCACGCGCTATGACCAAGAGCATGGTCACATTTATTTCTCCAAATCCATTTCCACTCACGTTTTCTTTGAATTTTCTTTAGACAATATCCCAGCATAATTCTCTGCATCTGTAATTTATCTAACATTATAAAGTCTCTGTGATCCATATACTAACTTTTCTTAAATACAAGTAGAATTGTATATTGGGGGAAAAGAGCTGTGTGCAGTGGTATTTGAAAAAGATGCAGTTCTCGACATGACATGCAGGGCTCTTATGATTTGACCTGTGCTGAGCTCTGGGTCTCATCTTGTGTCCTTTTTCGCCGTGGGTGAGAAGAGCTCCATTAGATTCTCTATGAGAATTTGACTCTCAAACTCTCTGTCACCTCTCTGCCTTCCCTTACATGTGGTTACTTCCTTCTGTCTCTGCTATTCTTTTCTCTCTTGTTACTCTTCAAAAAAAAAAAAAAAACAACTTCAGTCTCAATTTTAACTCTGAGGTCTTCCCTTATACTATAGTTAGAGGTGTTTTTTTTCTCTCCTCTTTTATATTGCTCCTCACAATGTTTTATTTAACTGTCTGGTTTTGTTCTGAGAGAGGTTAGATATCCAGGAGCCATGAAAGGATTTATCTTCCCTGTGTGGCCCAATCCTTTTTGTTATTGTTAAAGCAGAAAATCAATATGGTTCAAGATTAGCACCAGGTGACCCGGTTTTTCTGTTGGGAGATGACTTAGCTAGCTTGGATCACTGTGGATAAAGCAAATCGCTGCTGCTGTTACTTGATGGCCACAGTGACTCCACTATCTTAGGATACTGCTCCATCTATGTACTCTGTCCTCCAGTCTTCAGTCTTCTTTCAGTGTTCAGAGAGGAGTTGGAGTTTATTTTTCTTTCTCTCCCCCCATGTGTATGGTATGTGCACATGCATATAAGTATGTGAATGGTCCTATGCATGTGTGAGGTATATGTACACATGTGAGCATGTGGAGGCCCAATTCATGTTTCAAATCTTCCTAGATCATGCTTTCATCTCATTACTTGAGGTATGGCCTCAAACAAACCTAGACTCTCTGGTTAGGATTGATAGACTCCTTAGCTAGCTAGGTAGCTCAAATGGTCCTCTGTCCATTTTCCTGGTCTGGAATTATAAGCAGGTCACCACACCCACACAACATTTAAATGTGCTCTGGGATCTGAGCTTGGGTACTCTTGCTTGCACAGAAAATGCTTATATGCTGAGCCATCTGCCCAGTCACAGAATGGAGTTTAGAGATCATTCCCCAGATTATTTAGTTTCCTAGA
This sequence comes from Peromyscus eremicus, assembly GCF_949786415.1. Lineage (NCBI taxonomy): Eukaryota > Metazoa > Chordata > Mammalia > Rodentia > Cricetidae > Peromyscus > Peromyscus eremicus. Next base: position 33,944 of record NW_026734771.1, on the reverse strand, counting down.
AACTCCTGGTGAGATAGGCTTCAGTGGGTTGCCAAGGACCACATCATCTGTCTTAGGACATTCATAGCAATTAGCAGTGCCCTCTCCATCCCTAGGTTTCCTCCATCTGTGTCTTAACGCTAGTTAGCAACTCTCCTTATACTACATGCTTGAAATTAGAATTGTGGCTCATTTTACTTATTTAGGACCAAGCTTTGGACATGCTAGGAAGGAACTTCACCACTGAACATTTCCAGAACTGTTGATAGTATTTAGAGACAGGATCTTGCTTATATTGTTCAGGCTAGACTTGAATTTGCCACCTTCCTGCCTTAGCCTCCTGAGTAGCTTCACTCCTGGCTGTTGTAATAAAGGGAATTGCCTTCTGTGTTTTTAAAGAAGTTTCCATAGTTTCTGTTGCCCTTAAGGAGAAGGCCAAGGTAAGACCTTTTACATGCCCCTTTAATCACAAGTTCCTCTGAATCACTCATAGTACCCTCTTCCCGGCCATGCTGCAATGATGCTCTAGACAAATTCAAACTGTCCTCTCTGTCGACAGGTTCTATATTCACTCTTACTATTTTCTTCCCTGGGCAGATCCTGGACCAGTCTTTATTCTCTAGCCCTGCTCTGCCTCTTCTCTTACATTCTTTCTCTATGCTCCTCTTTTTGAGCTACCAATGTGAAACAGATCCTTCAGGTTTGTCTTTGGAACATTATTATTATTATTATTATTATTATTATTATTATTATTGTGTGTGTGTGTGTGTGTGTGTGTGTTGTTCTGCATAGCAAGTCTACTTTTCAGTGTTCTTGGTATTCATGGTCCTTTCTACTGTTTGCATGTACCTAAATTTCCCACCTTAGAACTTAAATTTTAAGATGATGGCACCGAGTTAGGTGCCTTAGAACATAAGTGGGCCACAGGGGCTTTGTGTCATGATTCAAATGAATGCCCTTATGAAGGGACTTTCAGAGAGAAGCCTTCTTGTCCACTCTGACTTGTGAGAGCACAATAGTCTCCTCTTCCTTTCCAGAGATGGTAGACAGGCAAGGCAAGCCCTTACCATACACTGATACTGTCGGCATCTTACCATTCTCAAACCCAGAGCTGTGAGAAAAATGGAAAGACTCCTGGTGGATTAGGTGTTCTCTATGGCAGACTGGACTGGATTGTCTGACACATGTGGACTACATAGGTTCTATATATTTGAAAGAAAAAAGAGGCCATGAATTTGAGAGAAAACAAGGGGCACGGTATATAGGAATAGTTGGAGGGAGGAGAAAGGAGGGGAAAGGTGATATGAGTATATTTTAATTTCAAAAACTGAAAGGAATATTTTTTAAAATGCCCTCCCCCAAATGTGTAATCAGCTTTGAGGTAGGCAATGATGGAAGCTGGACCATAAGGACTCAGAAGGAGACAAAAACTGTGGGGAGAGTCTTACCTCGTTGGACTATTATTGCATGAGCGATTGAAGTTGTAGTATTGAAATAATACACACAGTGAAGGCAGTTCTAGGATCTCTTATACAAATAAAAGTACAGTGTTAGCAACTGGCCAAGAGGCCATTTTTGTTAACAAGTGGCAAAAAATGTGGCCAAATTGTGCCTGTGTCCTACAATTGTGTGGAAAGAAAGATGTATGAGCAATGAAATTTGAATTTTTGGCAGTAGAAATCTCTAAGATGTTTTGAGGGTTCTGTATGGCTTCCCTTGGCTGCTTACTAGAAAGTGTAAGAGGAGAGAAATGAATTAAAGATGTAATTTATAGTCAAAAAGGATGCAGAACTATAAGATTTAGAAAGTGTTCAGGCTCATCAGCTGATAAATAATGAAGAGGAGTATTCATGAGGGAGGAACAAGGCATCAAATGAATATTTGATAAAGAAATTAGTGTAACTATAAGGAAAACAGAAGCTATTTATCAAGACAATGGAAGAATGACCTCCAAGGCATATAGCCGTGTTGGAGACCACCACCACCTAGAGGCCAAGAAAACTAGGACCTTGAGGATATAATGGTTTTAATAAGGGATTTAAGGAAGTTATGAGGATCTGGGGTTCTTTGTATAGCTCAAACCTTTAGATTCTGTATTTGAATGCAGTGCTTATTAATTGTCATTTTTATGACTTACATCGTCCAGAATAACCCATTTGGAATATTGAAGCCATAAATATGGGTCATGTCCATAAGAAGCTTACTCAGCATTTATGAAAAAAAGCATGGATTCTTGAGAGATGCTATTTCCACCTGATTTCAAAGAACGCTCCAAGGTATTTTAGGAAATAGACAGAGAACTGTCACATGTCACATGTCACGTAGGCCATTGCTAAGATTTCCTACAACTGCAATGTATAGAGAAGCTAAGCAAGCAGGCTCCCTAACTGCTTAGCCACGGTATGCAGTGCCATTCTGGGAGAGTTGTAGAGGTTCAACTCCAAAGAAGAGGGATTCTGTGCAGGCTTTGCCTGCAGAAAACACAGGGGCAGTTCCCATTTAGTTCATTATCAATACCTGCGCTAGTAAATATATAGGACACAGAAGCTCAGAGAATTCTTAAGCCCTAAGTCTTTTTGTAATTGATTGATTTTAATTAGCATGCAGTGTATTAGTTCTCATTATGACATTCTCAAACAAAATTGGTTGTAGCCGACTATCCTTCCTTCTCCCCTCCCTCCCCTTTCTTAGCACTCCTTTCTTCTAGTCCTGTTTCAGACTTCAGGTTGCATGGTGATTTGAATGAGGAATGTCCCCAGTGGGTTTCCACATTTGAACAGCTGCTCTCTGGTTGGTGGTGGTGATGTGGAGGTGGTGGAACTGTCAGAAGGAGGAGCCTCGCTGGAGGCTGCGGCACGGTGTGGGAGTTTCTAGCCTTCTTCCACTTCTAGTTTGTCCTCTCTGCCTCATGTTTGAGGTTGAATATTGAATCCTTGAGCTGAGTTCCTGCTGTCACACCCCCTACTCCAGTTTTGGGATGTCCCTCTAGAATGCCAAACACAAACAAACCCTTTCTTCCATGATTTGATTTTGTCCATGGTGCTTTATCACAGCAACAACAAGTGACTAATACAAGCCATATAAATATGTATGTATGTATGTATGTGTGTATATACATTTATATATACATATATATGAGAGAGAAAGATTAAATATTAGGATCTCATATGAGAGAAATTACATGATTTTTATCTTTCTTAGTCTAGGTCACCTCTCTTAATGTAAGTAAGATACAGATCTTCCTTTTACTGTACATTTCATAACTTTATTTTTCTTTACAGGAAAATTCTATTATATTTATGAATCACATTTTCACCATTCATTTAACTCTCAATGGACATCTAAGCTAGTTACATATCCATGCTGTTTGCTGTGCACAGAGCTTCAGTAAAGATGGGTGTCTCTGTAATAGAGTAGTGAGCCCTATAGGTTCATGTGCAGGAGTGGCTTAGCTGGGGTAGCTAACAATTCTACTTTCAGGTTTTGGGAAAACTTCCATAGTGGTTTTCATAGTGGCTGTGCTTCACACACAGTGGCCGTGCTTCACACACAGTGGCCGTGCTTCACACACAGTGGCCGTGCTTCACACACAGTGGCCGTGCTACACACACAGTGGCCGTGCTACACACACAGTGGCTGTGCTTCACACACAGTGGCCGTGCTACACACACAGTGGCTGTGCTTCACACACAGTGGCGGTGCTTCACACACAGTGGCTGTGCTTCACACACAGTGGCTGCTCCACACTCCTACCAGCAGTGAATAAGGATCATTTCCCCACATCTTTACCCACGTGTTGTCATCTGTTTTCTTGACGACAGCTATTTTGACTGGGATGAGATGGTGTCTTAAAGTAGTTTTAATTTATAGTTCCATGATGGCTAGGGGTATTGAAAACTTCTAAAATGCTTACTGATCATTTGACTTTCTTGTTTATTTTTGATTCATTGAAAGTTCCACACAGCTATACACATTTTGATCAAATGCATTCACCACTAGCTCCCTCAAATTCCTTCTAGTTCCCCATACTCTGTTTCCTCTCCAACTTCATAATGTCTTTTTTATTGTTATTAATAACTCCCTGAGCATGATTAGTGCCACTCATATGTTCATGGTTACGTGCCCATCCACAGGAATATGAGAAAACTATCAATAGCACTTTTCCCAAGATGAGTGACATGCACTCAGCAGCCACCAACCACCAATTGCTCTGCTGCCATGGGGGAAGCCTTCCGGAGTCCCCCTGTCTATGATAGAATTTTGTCTGGAATGAACTTGTACAGATAATCACAGCTGCTGGGATTCTGTGTGCAATAGCCATCATGTCCAGAAGTCAGCATTTCATCAATGTCTCTTCCCTACACACTGCCCCTTAGATTCCTTCTTTCCCCTCTTCTATGACGCTCCTTGGACCTTCTATGATGGGAGATTGATACAGGTGATCTATCTACAATAGAACCCTCATTGTTATTTATATTTGGCACTTTGACAAATGTGAGTCTCTGCATTGATACACTGCAAAAAAGAAGCTTCTCAGACACAAGTTGAGAGCAGCAAAAATCTGTGAGTATACACATAAATATACAGACTGTAGTTTGACAGCATGGTTATTTAACAAAACAGCAGTAGGTTTCCCTCTTGGGCACATTATCTTCACAGTCCTGGGTTTTACACCGGGGTTATACAGCAGGCATGAAATCACCCCTATGGAGCAGGCCTCATATTCAATCAGAAAGTGGTTGATTATGTCCATAAATATCATGCCACGATTGTACCACTAGGCCCATTTTGCCATCAAGTTAGTATTATATCATTCAGAGTCCATTGCTGAGTATCAACATCAGTGTTTTTCTTCCTCCAGCAGAATGTATAGCATCTTTTGGTACCATGGAAACTAGCAAGCAGGGAGAGAGTTTCCTGGCCAGTTTAAGGTTGGTTTCTCTGTCTTGCAATCAAAATGAGTGATATCTTCAGCAATAGGATGTTACTGTTGGATGATACTTTGTGTGTGTTCTGACAAATAAAGCTTGCCTGGAGATCAGAGGGTGGAGCTAGCCACTAGTTAACCATAGAGGCCAGACAGTGGTGGCACAAACCTTTAATCTCAGCACTTGGGAAGAGGAAGCAGGGAGATCAGGAGTTCAAGGCTACCCTGGGCTGCTTGAGATTGAACCAGTCTAAAAGAGAAACAAAGCCAGGTATGATAGTGTACTCCTTTAATCCCACCACTTGGGAGGCTTATGTCTTTAATCCCAGCACAATCGGGAGGTGGAAACAGGAATATAAACAGGAATATAAGGCTGGTGGAGACAGGCTCTTGAAGCCCGTTCAGTCTGAGGATTTGTAGAGACAGAATCTCCCCCATTCAGTCTGAGGATTTGTAGAGACAGGATCTGCCCATTCGTTCTGAGATTTTTGTGGAGGTAAGAAGTCTCTAGTGGCTGGCTGCTCTGCTCCTCTGATCGTTCAGCTTTCACCCTCAATATCTGAATCGGGTTTTTATTGTTAAGACTGATTAGGATCACGCTTCATATTACCATTTAGTCATAATAGCCAACCAAGGGCAATGGCAACAGCCTGTTTTGTTTTAGATGTTTCATAGCCAATAACTCATTTGGAGGTATCTCATGCTTGCCACTGAGATCTTCATCAAAATATTCATTATCTTCTCATATATATATATGTGTGTGTGTGTGTGTGTGTGTGTGTGTGTGTGTGTGTGTGTGTATTTACCCTACAAACTGATGGATTTTATAAACGATTCTTCATATATCCTAAGTTTTGGCCAATGCACAATCTAACTTCTTCTTCTCCTCCTAGTCCCCATATTCCACTTAAAGCTTTAAGTCCAGAAATATTTGCCAGATATACATCTAACATAAGATTAATGTCTATCATTTAGAACGAACTAAAAGGTACATAAAGAACCCAGTTAAAAATCAGTTATGAAACTAACAAAATAACAAGAAAAAACAGATTTCAAAGCATGAAACACAAAGGCTGGCAAACACTTTAAAAAGTATGCAACATCTTTAGCCACCAGAAAATGCAGAATTAACCTTCGATGAGATTCCATCTCACCCCAGGAAGCATGACCAAGTTTGGAACTACAAATGACTTCAAATGATGCTGTGGAGGTAAGGAAAACAGACCCCTCATGCCAGTTAGTTGGATAATAAACTAGATAAACTAAGGCAACCACTGTGGGTGTCTCTAAACTGAATAAATAAATGAATGAATGAATGAATGAATGAATAAATAAATAAAATAGAATTACCACATTACCTAGCTGTATCACTCCTGGGCATATCACCAAAGTATTGTATATCCTACTGCAAGGATACCTGCACATTCATGCTCGTAGAAGTTCAATTCAAAATAGTTAAGAGCTGGAATGAACCAAGATGTCCATCAACAGACGAATGGATAAAGAAAACATGATACATGTACATAATGGAATACTACTCTCTGTAAAGAAAAATGAAATAACAAAATTTACATGTAAATGGATGGAATTCCAAAAAAAAAAATGATACTGAGTGAAGTCACCCTGACACAGAAACTCAGATGCTCCCTTCTCTCTTTCATAGGTAGATCCCAGCTTAAAATCCTTTGTTTCCTATGCTTAACCTGGAGTAAATGTAGAAGCCAGAGAACTTGAAATGGGCCACTGGGAGTAGAGATACCTTAAGGGAGAAGAGATAATAAAATATAGATAAAATGAAAGAGAGAGAAAAAAAACCCACCAGGAGTATAAATGTTAGAGCATGAAGAGGAGTAGGAGATAGGAAATGGGATATTGGCAGAAAGAATGAAGGAAAAAACTAAATAGAAATCTATATTCTTCCAACTCAAGAAAAATTCAATTATAGAGAATAATAGAGCAACTCCATTGAGAACAATCTGCTGATTTCATTAGCCAATTTGTTGATTGGTAGCACTTTCATTAAGTTTTTTTTTTTTTTAATATTATGTGTTTGGCAGGGGGTGGGTGTTTTGCTTATCTGTATGTCTGTGGTGGTGAAAATGGATATCCTTATCTCAGTCTATATTTTAGAGGAAATGTTCTCAGTTTTTCTCATGCTAAGATTTATTGTTTGCCTCTATGGGCTTTGCTCTTACTTGGGAGCCTTTTCATACCCTTTCTTTTTGGCTGTGTCTCATTCTTAAGAGTGTAAATGTTTATCCTACACTTGGAAGTACTTAATCTGTTTGCCTTTACAGGATTACAGCTAGAGTAAGTTTGCCCCATGATGGCTCACACCTTGGTTTTCACCCACATCTGAATTAGTTGACGCTGAGGACACATATTTTCTAAGTTAATGCTGGTTGGAATTATTGCGATAGGGTGAATGCAGTTTATATGTGAATCGTAGGTTCAAGGGCAGAACTGAATTGTTTGAATCCTGGTGCCTTCCTGCATTCATGCATTGTAATGGAGGGTGATGGTATTAGGAGGCAGAATGTTTAGGAGATGGGTCAGTCATGGGTCCATTGATGGCCTTATACATGAGGCCTGGAGATCTTCACCGTCTTTTCACTTTGGGAATATACTACAGGATGTCAGTTCACACAGGTTGAAGCTTTTGTCTTCACTTCCCTCTGCCATGTGAGGATACATCATTCCCCTCCTCTTCAGAGGATGAAGAAACAAGGCATCATCTTTGTGCAGACTCTTCCAGTATCTGTCCTAAATTTTTTCTTAGATAACTGAAGCACAAGAACTGTGGGAAGCAAATTTTAATTATTTATAAATAATCAACTCCATTTTTTGTAACTTCCAGAGCTGACTAGGACAATTATCATCTTCTAGATAATTTTTCACTTGCACAGGACATTTTCTCTCTCTCTACTGACTTTTAAGTAGAAGCTAATCAAATATTTTGTGATTTGGGTTAATTTTTTTAATTATACTTATTGTTTCTGAATTATCTTTATTCATAAGGTTTATTCTATTATGTCAATTATTCAAATATGTTAGGAATCACAAGGTAAAACCAAAACATATGGTAATGAAATAGGAAAGAAACAAGCTGGGCATGATGTCATGCACTATAGTCCTAGATGTTGAGATACCTGAAGCAAAAAGATCTCTTAAGAGCATGAATTCAAAGTTAACCTGATAGCATAGCAAGAGCTTGTCAAACATACAAGCAAGCAAGCAAATAAACAAACAAAAAATACTACTGGCTGTATATCTGTGTATTATCTTGTCTTGGTATGAAAAATGAACATGGGGTTTCCACAAACAAATTAATTTGTGGAGACAAATTAATTAGATAATGAAGAAGAAAATTATTCCTTGAAAAATGAATACATTTTTAAATGCTGATTTTAAAGTCTTAATAACCAAGGATCCGAATAAATAAGTCTTCAAATAGAAAATTATATGAAAATATAATCATTGGTCTCAATAGTTAATTTACTTCTAAATTTTCAATATAAAAATTATTCATAGAAAACATGACTGGGATAATCTTATTTTGATTAAAACAAACAAACAAGAAACTCCACCAAGAAAACACAGTCTTGAGGAAACTATAACATGGATAAAAATGTCTACTAAGATTAAATTGAGGCTGTAGAATTACTAAGAAAGTATTTTACTTTTGCTTTTTCACTTCATCATCATACACAATTCATGCTTTCACAACCAAAGTTGCCCCTATTACAACCATTCATGGTCCTGGGGAATCATGCACACTTACTCACACAGACTGAGAACCAGTCCTTTGCGTTTCGTGCTCAAACAAAATATTATGCTTGTATTTTCAATTAAAGAGGTGTTGTTAAAAGCTTATTTTTTTCCACTCTGCCTCTTAGCCTAACAGTTAAACAGTCTTTGCTTATTAAATGAATCTCACTCTTGATTTATGAGACAGGCCTTGTGTATCTATTTCTACTACCTCATGTGCTCTATAACTTGATTATAGTATAATTACAGCACAAAGCAAAGGAAGGAACATTTTTTATTCTGTTTGTGAGACTTGAGCCTATTGACATATGGCTTATAGAATAGTGAGCTATTTAATATGACTTTTTCAATAACCCCCAAACCATATGAGCATACCTGTAATACTCATCTGATTAGATCAAAGGGTTAGCCCAGTTTGGAAAGCCCTAATTATGCATAGCTCCTAAGTACATAATACCTGGTAAGCTACTTGGTTAATGAATTGAAATTATTGATTAACGTTGTGAATGTCCAGAGTGAATCTTAAGCTTTCAAGAAAAGTACTTTATATTTGCCTTTGATCTGTTAGAACCCTGGACTACATGATTAGAATAGTCAATCACAGTGTTTTGAATACATTGCCACGAGGTAATGATTACTCTTTGAGGAGGTGAGAATGTTCCAGAAGAGAAAGGATGATATGCTCTATGCTATTCTCTTCTTACTTCTGTATGGTGGCCACTACTACTTGAACTGACTACATGTTTTTCTCTGTGCCATGCCAGGATGTCTTATATCACTCTTTCAACAGTGTATGCAGGCACTAATTTTAAGGGATGAAATGTTTTTACCAGCTTAGGGTTGAGTATATCCAGTATGGTACAGCATGAATAGTAGATTAACCTGAGTAGACAAATGAAGATAAAACGCTTCCCAGGACTCTTTGCTAGTGAAGAATCTGACTCCATATCTTGAGAATTGACACTGAAGTGGACATTTGACAAACACTAAGCAAGTTGCTTTAATGATCAACTCTTGGTAACTTCTGAAATACTCTCATTGTTCACAAATTTATTTAGTAACTGAAAGTAAAATTTTCTGCTAAGAGAAGATGCCATATACTTTTTAAAAAAACCCTTTGAATGGTCACATTTTTCACATTTACCTCTATTGTCTAACATCTATAGTAAAATCTTAGGGAAAACATTTGCCTCATGAATTTATGAATGACTTTATTCACTTTTATGACATCTGTAGGACTTTCTCTTTTCCTGTAGGTTGGTTTTTCTTCAGAAAGGAAATCAGATAAAAAGTAGACTTTGCCTTTTGTAATACCTGCTTCAAAATACTTTGATGTGTTGGGTGATAAATCATATAGTAGTAGGAGCAAGAGTGGTTAAGATGAAAGTGCCTTTGTTTTGAAAATACAGATTCAGTAGGTACCATTTTAGATGTCTCCATCACCAGCAGGTCAGATGAAGAGTTCAGAAATGCAGGTCAGCTGTAAAAGAGGGTCTCTGTCCACACTGACAGGAACAGCAGGTTAATGTGAGCACAAGGCTTCTCATTTCCCAGAAGTATCTCCTCATCTGTCTTTGTAGCACCCACTCTAAATTGCAGGTGTCTAGTCTAAGACTTTGATCTGAGAGGAAATGGACATAATAATCTATTTAAGTATAGATTAAAATTAAAATTTCTAAATTCATGTACATATTTAGGTACAATTGAAAGCAGATGAGTAAATGACAAGAATGAATGAAACCCTCACTCCATGTCAGATGTTGTACTAGTATCTTATATTTATTACCTAATTAAATACTTAGTGGAAACAAACAATGCAAGTATTGTTTCTATTTTTAAAAGCAGGAAGTAGATTATAATCATTAGATTGAGTTAACACTGGTGAGAGGTTAGAAACAACATCTAAAACTTTAAGAGAGGTTTTTTTTCTAAAGACAACACATGAAAAATGGAAGAAGAATTAAAGTAAAAACACCCCACAAGAAGAAACCTTAATCGTCAATATATTTTTAAAGAGATAGACAAACACTTTAGTAGTCACAGAAATGTTCATTAAAGGTATTTAGAGATGTCTATAAAGTGATAATGCTCATAAAAATTAAAATTCTGATAACATCTGGAGCAAGAAAGAAAGTGGGAAGCTCTTTATTCACTTTGGTTCAGAAAAGCCATCAGTTTGAAATTTAGGGATTTTAAACTTTATTGAAATAAAGTAGGGACATACCGTATGACTAAGCAGTTTCTAGCAGGTACCTGGTGATTCTTGTCCCTTCTGGTCTCTTTCTGTTTCATACCCTCAGGAAGGTGCTGCTGTAGTTCTGCACTATGATGTTCTACCATGAATGGAACCTACCACACCCCAGTCAAAATCAATTCTTCTCTTACCCTGTTCTCTTGGGACTTTTACTGTTCCTAATAAAGGATAAAGGTGACCACATAATAGACCTACCATATTCCACACATTGACTCTAGAGCTCAAAAGAGTGTTTCTTCAAATGGTGAGAATAAAATTTACTCCCACTGCCTACAGAGGACCCCTGCTGCTTATGGTCACTGACAGATGAGGAACCTGATCTACTTGTTAGCTTTATTGCAACAGAGTATCAGCTTTCAGTTACTATCTGAGATATATGGGATAAACACACGTATAAAGAGAAAGATTTACTTTCTCTGACTTTTTTTTTTTTTTTGAAGTTTTAGATGCCTGGCCCATTGACCTTTTACTCATATGGGGAGTCAATACTTCACACCGAGGGAGCATGGGAGAACGCAATGCTCACCAAGTGATGGTCACTAACAAAGAGGAAGGAGAAGAAACTGGAGATCCTTTGAAGGCAAGCCTCCAATGTTTTAACCCATTCTTAGTAGGTCCCACCTCTTCAATGATCTCTCATATCCCAGTAGTGTCATAGAATGAGGAACCAGCCTTGGCACATAGGCTTTTAGGGTGTGAAAATGTTTAGGAGTCAAGACATAGGTCTAGAGAAGTGTTTTAGTGGCTAAGATTGCTTATTGCTCCTGCAGAGGACATAGATTCAGTTTTTTTAAACTTCTTTATTGAATCTTTGGGGGTTTCACATCATGCACCCCAATTTTGTTTACCTCCCGGTAAACAACCCAGTTTACCCAACACTCCAATATCCCTGTTGCAATCCCACAACCATGAAAGAAAGCAAAACAAAGTAAGCAAGCAAGCAAGCAAAGAAAAGCAAGAACAAAAACAAAACAAAACAAACAAAAAACAATAAACTGTAACAGAACAAAAACCACACCAGAAACAGAAAAAACCCTGCTGCTTCTTCTCTCCTGACTTTCCATCACCTCTTCATCCCTCCTGATGGCATTGGAGGCTTTGGTGTGTCATATAGTCTACCCTTTTGTCCCATCAGCTCGACTGGCAACTGTTCATTGCAGTGAGTCATTGATCTGGTTCAAGGCCGCTGGTTTTTGGTACACCATCCTCACTGGATCCTCACCAAAGCTCTTCTGGGGTATCCTATGTCTTAGAGATCATGCAGGTATTGTTCCAGAGGCTCAGTACTTTCATGAGCTCCAGCAGGACCTAGATGGGGTAGATGCTAGGGTGGGTCCACCCAAGACCCAGTTGTTGATCTGGGTGTTAGCCATGCAGGTCAGATCAAGCCACTGGGGCCGCCTGCCTCGGGTGTGGTTGGTAGGATCAGCTGCCCTATATGCATGCCCTCAGGGTAGGACCCTGGACCTCAATAAGGTCCTTAACAAGAGCTTGGTCTGGATGTCGCCACTGTCCCTAGTGGCAGCATGGTCTCGAGGCACTAATAACTTGGCCCGTGATCTTGGGTCTCTGCATGGCCTTCGATAGCAACAGGAGCATCAGACATCAGCACAGTAGGGCCATGGACCCTAGCATGGCTCTCAGCCACAGCTCAGGCCCAGACTAGCCATGTCATTGAGTAGCGGCGCAGGCCATTCAAACATGGATACATCCTGATCTTCGGACAGCAATCTGGACTCAAGTGCCTGGTTTGACCCTAGGCTTCTTCATGGTGCTCGGAGAAACAGGGCCACATATGTAAATCCAGACGCTGGCTGCTACAGGACCAGCGACCAAGACATGGCCCTCGGTGGCAGCCTGGACCCAGGTGGTAGAACAGACTACCCATATCTGAGGCGTGCTCCCCATGACTCTACTCAAGCTGTAGGCTCCGGCCTAGATCCTGGGCCTCTGGGTGGGCCCTAGTGGCAACCTGTGTCCCTGAGTTCAACAGAGATCCCAGCTGCAGTAGGATTATGGACTCAGATATGGCCTCATACAGCATCTTGGCTCTATTGACATCCTTGCTCCGAGTGATAGCTCTGGTCACTCAAATCAGGGTGGCTCTGATAGCAGCATGACCCCTGGACACCAATAAGCCCAGACCCCAGGCTTCATGTGGCCTTTGGTGGCAGCATGGGGACATGGGCATCAACATAGACCTTAGCTGTGGTAAGTTCAGGGGCACATACATGGCTCTAAGCAGCAGCCTAGGCCTGGTTGTTACCATGGCCACAGATGACAGCAAAGGCCACCCAGATCAGTACGGCCCCAGTGGCAGCATGGCTCCTAGACCTGAACTTGGACCCAGGAGGTGGCCCAGCCCACTGGAGTCAGCTTGACATTTGATGGCAACAGGAGCCATGGATATCAACACAGACCCTGTAGACTACTGTAGGACCTGAGACCCACACATGGCCCTTGGTAGCAGCCTGAGCCTGATATCACAATGGTCCCAGGTGGTAAAGAGACCTCCCTCCTCAGTCATAGACCCAGATAGCAAGCTGGCCTCCAATGTCTGCCCAATCCTCTTCATCTATCTTCTTCCTTTATGTATTTTTCCTTGGCATATGACCTGCCCAGAGCCATTCCCTGGCGGTGGATGGGTCCTGAAGAGGGTATAAGGAATTGGCAGAAGAAGAAAGTAAGCCAGGCCATGGTGGTTGGGAGAATCTTGCAGCCTGACTAACTAGCAGCCAGAGCATTTCTTTATTTATGCAGAATTTAGTTAGCAGGGATACATTCATGATGTTCCAAAACATAGATCATATCATTTTTGTTTTTGGACATGTGTTTCACTTCCTTTTGCTCATCTTTTAGTCATCATTAATAAACTATGACAGAACAGAGTTATCATTTCCAATCATTTCCCTCAAGTTTTGACCTCATTAATAAACAGAGTTATCAATCTTACTCATAAACCCATAACCCAATTTTTGAGAATCTAGACGCATATGGCAGCCTGTGCTCAGGCTGGTTGTTTTGGTTGCTTCAAGGACATTAGACCAAAACAAAATCTTCAACCACCCTGGGCATTTTGCCATGTCCCAAGCAGTGTATTATTAACTCTTAGTGGTCAGAGTGCCCAGGAAAAACCCTCAGGCTAAAGCTGCAGTTATTACAATCAATGTTCACATTTATATCCTTATAGAATTTGTCTATATGTCTAATCCTGGCATTCCGTTGTTCCTTGGTCATATGACATTATAGTGGCTCTACATGAGCTAACTTCTAAGAGAGGCAGGTCTTAACATCTCGTACTTTTATCACCTTTCCACTCCATAATTTATTTATCAGTATGTCTCTATGTAGGGCAGAGTTGTATGCCATGTAATTGTCTGAGTGTATAGTGGGAAGAGACTTGTAATCTGAGCTGTGGCCAACTCCTCTAGCCCACCAGATCTTGTTGACCTTTCTGAATTTACTTTGTTTTGAATATCTTGTTCCAGTGTAAGTACAGAGATAGATGTTTCAATAATGTCTCATAGCCTCATGAAGAGACCTGTGGCTACTTTATGTGTCACAACCTCCAAGGCGTAAGGAAGACCTTCAAGTAGATAAGAATATCTCCCTCAAAGTGTGTGTGTGGGGGGGTTAGTATGTTCAGGACTTTCCTGGGTAAGCTTAGAAGCAGAAATCCTGGGAGAAGGCATAAATGATTCATAAGAAATTTTCCATCAATCCAACATCCCCAAATTGCACAAATATTAAAAGTGCCCCAAGTATGTAACAGGTGGAGATGAAAACCGAAGGTGGCATGGCAGCCATCATGTGGCTCATCTCTGCTGGATCTTTGTCAAGCAGCTGTGCTGGCTTTATGACTTCTGCCATTCCATTCAGATATGGCTGTGCCAATGAACCATTCCAATTCTCTTACGCACCTAATTCTCCGACCCTTATTTCCTTAAAATGAGGGGGCCCACATGCCTGACCCAAGGACCTGGACTGGCTTTCTTCTCGCCTGCTGGGAAGGTCTGACAAGCTAGGCTCGGTCTCTAGATTCAGTTCTTAGCATCTACATGGCAGCTCACAACTACCTGCAATTCCAGTTCCAGGGAATCTTATGCCCTCTTCTGGACACCATGTGCTCACACACACTCATGATAATCATATAGGCAAGCAAGCACATACACATACCTATAAACAATTAGAAAATCCAAACTCTCTTTCTCTCTTTCTCCCTCCCTCATCCCCTCATCCCTCTTCCTCCATTCCTCTCTGTCTCTCTCTATTTGTGTGTGTATAACATTAAGTTTTATATATATAATGTATACATATATATATATTCACCTGAAGTTATATGTGCATAATATGCCTTACATAAGCCACAATTCTATATTAACTACAATAGATGTGTTGAAAATATAGCAAACTGAAGTGCTACCCAACATGCCAGGCTTGGATTTCTTTGGTTGAAAAATTGCTAATGTAAATGCTCGTGTATAGACATCTAAGCTATGGTCATGTTGCCTGTTTCAAGGGCAGTCTCTTGAACATTCTGTAATTATGATATCCACACCTCAGGGACTGTGATGATTATAGAGAGAGCTATAGAAAACTCATGACTAGTTCACAACCTAAAATGATTCATGCACTTGCTTTATAGCCTGAAGAGTTACCAGATAACTTTGTCTAACATTTAAAACATACGATTTAAGATTTTTTGTCTTAGTAACTCACTTTGTTCACTTTGAAATTTTATTTTCCCCCTGCATTCAAAGCACATTTAAATGCATCTATAGATAAGATCATAATAAGCCTGCACAAAATGTCACAAAGAACAAAGCTGCATAGAGATAGAGAGAAATCCCTGCTTTAGTTTATGTAAATCTGCTTCTTTAAAAGCCAGATTTGTTACAAACACTGTAATATTTTCTAAAACTCCCATTACTGATAGAAAATGAGTTTTACAGCACAAGAAAATGAAACACAAATGCATAACCCCTTTGCATCCACATTCAATATAGTATTTTTTCTTAAAAGGAAACAATTTACATTTAAAATGTATAAGCATTAGATACACATGCAGAGATGTAGCGGTACCTGCTTTGCACCCTGAAGAGTGGCATTGCAGTTTTTTTCTAATCTGTATTACTATCTATTATCCAGTGCTTGTGTGAAAGCTATTTTAGCAATGTTATTTTAAAAATTAAATGATTATATTATGGCTCAAGCACATGTTGGATCTCAAACTCAATATCAAATATGGCTCTCTACCTCTGAGAGAAGTTTATAAGTTTCAATCCCAGACCAAAAGCACATTCAAGAGATGCGGAGAAGTCTTAATTTTAGTTTAAAGGTGTGGTTTTTCCTCAGATGGCAATTCTGTGGTATTGTGACAGCTACTCCATTCATATGCCAGCAGGCTACGATGAAGAAACATGTTTTTTTAATTTATTAAGAAATTTCATTATTCATTTTACATACCAATCACAGATCACCCTCTTCCCTCCTCCCATCCCTCCAACCCTCCCCCACCCAACCACTCACCCCCAATTCCCTCCTACAAGAAGGTAAGATCTCTGCTGAAGAAACATGTTTTTAAAGACATTTAAACTATAAGTGTTTCTCACTCTTTGCCTCCTGAACTTATCCCCTTTTCTACACAAAGGAATCTCTGCGAATTTCATTGTAGGACATATTATTTCCTGTGTCAGACTGTCTTGATGGAAGCTCTCTTAAGTGAAGTACCACTACATCACATTTGCCTTTCTTCATTTGTTTTGATAGACTTTTCCCTACCTCTTATAATACCTTTCATATTTCATCTGAACTGCTTCATTTTAAATCATACTTCAAAGTCGTATGAGAGAGAAATCCTTCCCTAGCCTTTTAGTTCAAAATATTTCTTATAATATTTGTATTTTACTCTTCTAATGCCAGTATATCTTTTAAAAATTTAATTATTTAATAAAAAGCAGAAGTTAGGTTGTTGGAATAACTATTTGAAAATGTTGCCGGGTGGTGGTGGTGCACGCCTTTAATCCCAGCACTCGGGAGGCAGAGGCAGGCAGATCTATGTGAGTTTGAGGCCGGCCTGGTCTCCAAAGTGAGTTCCAGGAAAGGCACAAAGGTATACAGGGAAACCCTGTCTCAAAAAAACCAAAAAAAAAAAAAAAGAAAGAAAGAAAGAAAGAAAGAAAATGTTGATATGTTGGTACTGTGGGAACATGTATGATATCAGCATATCAGACTTCATATAAGGTCTACTCAGCTCCTGAACTGGTCTAGGGTGGACCCCTGTGGAAGCCCATGCATCATTGCTGAGTGATAGCTTCACTGTGTCTCCCTTCTGTTACACTGGTCATCATCCTCACTTGACTCTCTGTGTTAAGGTCCCTATGTTTGTTGAGGCTGTCTCTACATCTGTATAGTGCTCCACATGGTGACTTGACTGTACCTAGACATGTATGAAATTCTTTAGGCACAAACTCTTGTAAAGAGATCAGATTCAGAAATTAAGGACTTAAGCATTTTCATTTTCTTCCAAGGAAATGTTTACTCAAGTCTCTAAGGTTAAGATAATTAAAAGAGTTTTTTTTCGTGAATTTTTCATTTCTGTTATATTACTCCTTTTCTTTAGATTGACTCCATTCATTCAAATTCTTGTTAAAAGAAATTAAAAATCTATAATCTCAGGTTATAGGATCAGATCACACACAGAACAGGCAGTTCTAAAGTTCCAAAGAGCCAAATTGAAAGTTCAAGTTGATTAAAGGAAATAATGGGAAACTATTAAGGCATATCTGTTGATTTATAAGAACCACAAAGCAAGGGGGGGGGATCCCATCAGATCACTGGATGAACTCTGGCCAGTAGTAATAGGAAAGGGTAATGGGAAGAATTGAATGTGTAACAAAAACCATTGCAGAGATGCTATAGTTCATGGCGCATCTGAAGCCACAGAAACCTGTTATTGGACCTTGTTTTAAATAATTGGTTCAACCAGTTTGTATATTTTCTTAATTTTATATAATATTTGAAAGATGCTTCCAGGATTTTGTTCTGTACTAACCTTGTTCTGATTGGACACTGTCTTTTCAGTGTTTCATAATTTGATATGAAAAACATGAAAAGAGAAAGGTGTGAAAGCCTGGAGGTAATGAGTTCTTCCTTGATGTGATGTCAGTGTTACTGTGCAGACCTGCCAATGTGACAGTGATGTAAAGTTTTGGTATTCAACAATTACAGTGAAACTAACAGTTATAAAATCATCTCCTCCTGATTAATATGAATGTACTGGCTACAATGAGTAACAATTTAATAGTGAGCTATTCTTCCCTCCTTTCCCTTCTCTCACTTGTGTTCATACACACACACACACACACACACACACACACACACACACACACACAGATGCCATACTATCATGCACCTACTGCCCTTTCCGTCTCTGCTTTCCTTGGATGGCTTTTTTCCTCTCAGCCCATCTGAATCCTGACCACCCCTCAGAAGTCACTGTTCAGATGACACTCATTTGTCAATACTGAGACTTCTTCTAATAGCCTTTTATTGTTATCTGTCAATCATAGCCAGTACAGTCAAGCAGATGCACACAGGACACACTTAGTCAAGTTTATGATGATTTATCTATCATTCTACAGATGGAACCATAAAAGCAGAGACCATGTAGATAGGTCATAAGTGTGACCTCTGCTATGCAGAGTTGGTTGGCACTGCACCTGTCAGAATCCTGTCACTAGTATGACACCAAAGGATTGGCATTAGGAGAAATCACCAAACTGGGTAGTGATCTCAGTGGTTAAAAAAGAAATTTAAAATGCTGTTGTTTTTTTTTTTTTGAAAACCTTTCTAGAATTGTCATCACACACTAATGTATGATATCTATGATACTATTTTTGTTTCTAATGTAATCAAATGATTTATAAGCAAGGTCAATTGTAATGGAAATCATGGAAAGGGAAATGTGATAGTATTCTTCTTCATTGTATTCAGCTTTCTCCATCTGTATATCAGTGATTACTTACAGTTTGCCTTTCTAGTTCTTTAAGAAAATGGAATAGGTGACATTAATTTCAGATATTTACTTGTTCCAGACATCTTTACATTTTTAAGTATAAGGCATAAATGCCTTATGTGGTTTAACATATTAAAAGTGATAGAGTCTGAATCCTCTGGGATCAGATCCCTGGAAATATATTCAGACCTCTCAAATGTTTCACAATTTAAAATACACACACACACACACAAAAAAAAAAGAAAAACACAGACACACAGACTTTTATGAGAGAGAGAGAGAGAGAGGTTTCATTCTGTAGACTATGCTGGCCTTGAGCTCTCTACCCTTCTGCCCTAGTCTCCAGAGTCATATCACTGTATTGAGATAAAAATGACTTTTCTAATCTCTATATTCAGTAACTAAGAGCTTGTCAACGAAACCACCAAAGGATAACATAACAGAAAGAAGAAAAATCCAATTTAGTTAATATTTTATATATATAGGAGGTAACAGAAGAGGAAAATCAAGCAAGTGGTGAAAGAAAAATCTTTTAAAACTTTGTTTCTTTTCTCCTTCTTTAATTTTTGTGGTACTGAAATGGAATTGAATCCTATGCACTCATGACAAGTTGACCTTAACCATGATATTTGAGCTGTTTTTCTTGCCTTGAGATTCAGCATATCACATGCTATGCCAAATGATCAGCCCCAAACACATACATGCAAGTAACAGTATGCAGTCTGAATAGGTTATATTTAGGAATATGCGTATACATGTGTACATAGACATCATATATACATCTAAATATATGTATATATATGTGTGCATATGTATAATTTAAGTATACATATACTCATATATCAAATGCATACACACAACATATACATACACATAATATACATAAACATATACACATGCAATAACAATTATTGGAAAAGAGCATGAATTTGAAGGAGAGCAGTAAGAGATATGTGGGAGGGTTTGGAGGGAGGAAAGGCAAGGGAAAATTGTAATTAAATCATAATCATATATATATATATATATATATAGAAAGAGAGAGAGAGAGAGAGAGAGAGAGAGAGAGAGAAAGGGGGAGGAGGAGGAGGAGAAAAAGAATAAGAACAAGAAGAACAAGAAAAAAGGCAATTAGGTGTCATTTAGAAGAAAAATCCCATGGGGAACCTAGTAGGCATATATTAAAGAAGATAATGTTTATTTCAGAAATGTTTATTTACATAAACTCATACTGAATTCAACTCTGTTTCAATGATGGGTTTCTTGTCAGGGAGGGAAGGAAACAGACACCTTTATAAAGGTAAGTTTATGACCTGCTTTTAGCTTAGTAAGAGAAGAACAGAAAATGCTTCCTATACCTGTTGAATCTCATTTGCCTTCAGCTCAAAAGAATATTCACTACAAAGTGACATATTTTGAGGTGGCATGTTGTGACTACTTTTAAGTATGTACTGTAATATGCACAAGACTGCATCTTAATTTCCATTTTAAAGGAATGTTTCTCATTTTGAATTATTGAAAATGGAGATGTGTCTTATGTTGGAGAGGAGGATGCAGTATGAAGAGGCTAAAAGCTTCTGAAAAAACAGAATAGCAGAACTCACTTAATAGCTGACAAGTGTGGTGCACAGCAGTGGCAAACGCCGATTGGAAATCTTCATTTTCAAACCATAGCTTCAGCACTTACAGAGAGAAATTACCTCAGTTTAGTATCTCCTTAAGCCAACTTTCTTAATCTATTAAGTACAGCTAACAAGACAAAATTGTAAGTACTAAAGTTCTGTCTAATGCATAAAGCTTTTAGTATTATTTCCTCTGCTAAAATAATTTTGCCATGTATTTGATTTCTTTACTGAATAATAGTGGTGACATTTGAGTTTCCCAGGCCTGTGACCAATTCATAGAATTCCACTCAAACTGCCAAGTTGTGCTGAATAACTGCTTTTGTAATTACAATAATAATAATGAATAATCAAACATGAACAGATAAATCAAAGCAGTAATCTGTCTCATCCTAGCTTCCCAGACATTGACAAAACATGGACACTCAATACTCAGTAAGTACCCTTTCCAAAATATTGTGACATGCCTACTTCCCCCTGCAAAGCTGCTAGGTGGACCAGAAGAGATTACATATGGGTAGGCATTTCTACTAGAGAGGGCACTACACATGAGTTCAAGGCATAGGCATGCTTATACATGCTGACATAAACATGTGGTTCTCTTTTCCATATCCTACATACTATCACCCACTAAAGTGTTCTCTGAACGTAGGAGATGAAATCCTTAGTATAATTAGAAAAATATGTACTTGGAAAAGATTCACTTTCTATGTTAGTATTTTTAATGTTATTTTTTAGTTAGCAGGACATTTGTAAATGTTCCTGGGACTTACTGTGATGTTTTGACATACGTTTCTAATACAGTTTTAAATTAGAAAAACTAACAAAATTGTTAACTGACATTCACATTTTGAGTGTGTATGGTGAAAACATTTAAAAACTATCATTTGTGCAAGTTTGAAATACATCATATAGCCTTCCTTTTCTTTGGTCCCTTTCTATGAATCATACAACCACTGATTACTCTCCCACTGAATATTTGTACCATTTGATCAACATGTGCCTTTTCCCAATAGCCTTTTACTCTAGCCTTTCGTAGGTATCACACTCTCTGTTTCTATAAGATCAGGTGTAGCTAGAGTTTTCCTGCCTTGCCCACAGTCAGGACAAATCTTTGTCACCCGCCAGTCCCACAGCCGCTCAGACCCAGCCAAGTAAACACAGAGACTTATATTGCTTACAAACTGTATGGCCGTGGCAGGCTTCTTACTAACTGTTCTTATAGCTTAAATTAATCCATTTCCACAAATCTATACCCTGCCACGCGGCTCGTGGCATACCGGCATCTTCACATGCTGTTTGTCATCGTGGCGACTGACAGTGTCTCTGACTCAGCCTTCCACTTCCCAGCTTTATTCTCCTCCTTGTCCCGCCTATATTTCCTCCTGCCTGACTACTGGCCAATCAGTGTTTTATTTACTAACCAATCAGAGCAACACATTTGCCATACAGAACATCCCACAGCAATCAGGTTTTTAGATTTTTGTAGAAATGAGAACAAGTGGAATTTTTATTGATGCATCTGATGATTTCTCATAACACATTATCTCCCATGTTCATCCATATTACTATAAATAATAAGATTTAAATTCTACAACCCTAGCTAAATGTTAGTCAACCGTGGACGTATGGATATAAATAATTTTTGACTCTTGCTTTCATTGAGTTGAAACAAAGCACATTGCTGTATTTTAATGATATGCAAATGACCTTGAGACAAGATAGTGCTGATCCAAGGCATGTGATTTTATATGACTGACCACAGGACAATGGACACTACAAAGCCATTTCTCTTTTTCTTTAGAAAGAAGGGAGAATACACTAAAGTAAGGCTCCCTGTTGGAATGAGTCTGCTTCAACAGGGCGATGATCACATGGAGTTACCTTGGGCTTCCACTAGATTTCTGATACCTTTCTGCTCCTAGCACAGCATTTAGACTCTCCCATATCTTTATTACACTTTTAGAGTGAGGAAATAAAGTTGTTATATCCATAAGTTATTCTAAAAGCAAATCTCTACATCTAGAGGTCTCTACAACTGAATAGGGAAAGTGAAGAACCTATCATTTTGCTGATATGTGTGAACTATCTTATCATCACAGTGTTATTCTATAATAAAGATCTATAAGCAAAAATGAGCAAAATGAGCAAAAATTATTCATATAGTTTTATATTTTAATGTTGATGGAATCACAGTCATCACCTTGATTTCAAGCAAAAAAAATTCTCCAAAATTCTCTGAATACTGAAGGTTGAAATATGTATACATACACAAAAGAACACAAATGTATAAACATTAATTTATAAATATGACATTAAACATTGAAACAACTGACAACAAATGCTACTGAGGTTGTGAAGAAACAGGAACCCTTATTTACTGTTGATGAGAATGCAAAGTCATGTAGCCATTCTGTAAATCAATATGAAAATTCTCAAAAACTAAAAATATATCTACCATATGACCATTGGCATATGCCCAAAGTACTTGACCTACTACCCCACAGATACTTGCTCGACAATGTTCATTATCACACTATTCACCATAGCTAGGAAATTGAAACCATAAATGTCCTTCAACAGATGAATGGATAATGAAAATCTTTTTCATATACAAATGGGATACTATTTATCTGTAACAAAATATAAGACTATGAAATTTCCAGTTAAATGAATTGACCAAGAAAAGATTACATTGAGTGAGGTAACTCAGATCTGGAGAGACAAATGTCTCTTATTCTCACTCTTCTGTGGCTCCTACCTCCAAATCCTCAGGTTTGAGTAGACAATATAGAGTAACCACAGAAACCAGGAAAATATAAAACAATCATAGGTGGGGAGATGGCTTGGGAGGGACATAACTGGATACAGACAGGTCTTATGAAGTAGAAATGAAATAATGGGGGAGGGAGTTCCAATTGTGGAGAAGGGACAGAGGTCAATACAAAAGGAGGAAAGGTGAGTGACAAGTGACAATAAGTCTGTTGACAAAGCCTCATACACACACACACACACACACACACACACACACACGTGTGTATGTGTGTTTGCATGTGTGTGTCTGTGTGAAGTTAAGCCACTTGAGTTGAAAATGCTCCCAATTAAAAACCAGAATATTAAAAACCCAGTACCAATCACAAGAAACCTCCATTCAAATAGTTGGTGTAGTCCTATTGACTCTCAAAACAGTACAGGTTATTGATGTAGCTCTTCATTCCCTCTCAGGGATTGAGGACAGGCCCCTATTGATGAAGACACTTACACTTACAACATAGGACTCAGATGATTTGGGCTGGATTTGATGCAGAAGCCCCTTTCCTGTGGTCTAGCTCCCATGATTCTAAAAAATAAATACTATACAAGTTGCCATGAGAGGAAAGTAATCAAATAGCCTGTCCAGGTAAAATACCTGTGAACTATGATCATTACCAACAAGGCAAGAAATGCATAAAAGCAGCAAAACATCCACAGATTTGTGGTAACCACCAGTTATCTAATTGGACTTAAGGCCCATGTAGCACAAAGGAAATCATGCCTGGCACTGGAAACTGAGTCACCTTCCCAAGGCTAGTGAGATTACGGAGTTTAGAAAATAATCTAGCATTGCCACTTTGCTTGATCAGCATAATTCCTTACTATATTCTAAATAATATCTGTATACCTGCAGATAAGCATAACCATGATGCCTCACCCAAAAAAAAAGCCTCCTTTTACAGCAAATAGAGAACATCACAGGAAACAACTGAGTGCAATGCAGAGATCAT
This sequence comes from Peromyscus eremicus, assembly GCF_949786415.1. Taxonomy (NCBI): domain Eukaryota; kingdom Metazoa; phylum Chordata; class Mammalia; order Rodentia; family Cricetidae; genus Peromyscus; species Peromyscus eremicus. The sequence continues at coordinate 9,616 of NW_026734771.1, read as the reverse complement.
GAGATTGTATGGAGCTTTCTTACAGAACCTAAGACTACCATCCCAGGAATGACACTACCCACAATGGCTTGACTCTCTCCTATCAATCACTAATTAAGAAAAGGCCTCAAAGGCTTGCTTACAGCCCAAACTTATGGAGACATTTTCTTAATTGAAATTTCCCCCTCCCAGATGACTTTAGCTTCTGTCAAGTTAACATAAAACTATCCAACACAGACAGGGATAGATTGGTAGTTTATTGGCAGTGGCAGGTAATATTTATATAAACACACACTTTCACACACACACACACACACACACACACACACACACACACATACACGTGCATACACATACAAACAACCTGTTAAATCTCTTTTTGTTAGTGGTGTGTATATGGTTTCAAGACTGACCACTACATTGGAAAGCCAACAAGAGTCTAACTCCTGGGAAAGGCTAGTTCTCCTAATCCCAGCATTCGATACTAGCCCATAGTTCTTTGTGTAGAGATGGGAATCCATGAAAATTGCCCCTTTTCATGTTAATTGATATTGTCATTCCTTGGGTCAGTCTTGTTTATGCAGCCATTTTGTAGGAGTAACTGTCTCACAGTAGACTTCCTGCTATTCTGGCTTTTACAATATTTCTGCACCCTCTTCCTAGACAAAGATAGATACAGGAACTGTGATGCAAATGTATTATTATTATTATTATTATTATTATTATTATTATTATTAAAAGTCTCTTGAATCCAATTAGTGCTGATCATATGTGAATGAGTATGGGGCACCAAACCAGGTATAGACAACCTATTGTTTGCCACATCCCCAAAGGAAAATGAGTCTCTCTCATTCAGTAGAAATCAGCAGCTAACAGTTCTTTGGCTAGGGTTGAGGCTATAAGGACTCTTCCCCAACCCACGTGAATTTTGACTAGCTTGATCTTGTTCAAGTTATCACAGCTGCTAAAAAGTTTACATGTACATTAGAGATATGACATCTGGAAGACAGCATTTTGCAGCTCTCCTCCCCATTTTCTAGCTCTTGCATTCTTTGTTCCCACTCCTCTGAGATGTTCCCTGAGCCTTCATGAGAGGAGGTTGATAGGGATGCCCCCTATGGTTGAACACTCACAGATACTTATTCTCAGCAATTTGAACAGTTATTAGTCTCTGCATTATCTACTGAATAAAAGAAACTCCAAACTCCCTTCCTAAGGTGAAAGAAGCACAGATCTATGGATATAAGCACAAATATTAAGAAGGGGGCTTGGAGACCATCTGTATATTGGCTTATAATCATCTGTAACTGCCATTCCAGGACAATCAATATACCTCTTCTGGCCTATGCAGGTACATTCATTTTATATATACGCGTGTATGTGTGTGTGTGTGTGTGTGTGTGTGTGTGTGTGTGTGTGTGTAAAACATACACATAAACATAACAAAATAAATCTCTTTTTTTAAATAAGTAGGGATGATAATATGATAATTGAGTAAATAATGAAAGAAGGTTCCCTTCAGGCCTATGATTAACTCAAAAAATAAGTAGCCCTCTTATATACAAATGATAAATGATCTGAGAAAGAAATTAGGGAAACAACACCCTTCGTAATAGTCAAAAATAACATAAAATATCTTGGAATAACTCTAACAAAATAAGTGAAAGACCTGTGTGACAAGAGCTTCAAGTCTTTGAAGAAAGAAGTTAAAGAGGATATCAGAAAATGGAAAGATCTCCCATGTTCATGGATAGGTGTGATCAACCTAGTAAAAAATGGCAATCTTACCAAAAGCAATCTACAGATTCAATGCAATCCCCCATCAAAATCCCAATGCAATTCTTCACAGACCTTGAAGGAATAATACTCAACTTCATATGGAAAAACAAAAATCCCAGGATAGGCAAAACAATCTTATACAACAAAGGAACTTCCAGAGGCATCACCATCCCTGACTTCAAGCTCTGCTATAGAGCTATAATAATAAAAACAGCTTGGTATTGGCATAAAAACAGATTCATTGATCAATGGAATCTAATTGAAGACCCTGACGTTAACATACACATCTATGAACACCTGATTTTTGACAAAGAAGACAAAATTATACAATAGGGAAAAAAGCATCTTCAATAGATGGTGCTGGCATAACTGGATGTATAATCCATATCTATCAACATGCACAAATTTCCAGTCCAAATAGATCAAAGATCTTAACATAAATCCAGTTATACTGAATCTCATAGAAGAGAAAGTGGGAAATAGCCTTGAACGCATTGGCACAAGAGACCACTTCTTAAATATAACACCAGTAGCACAGACACTGAGAGAAACAAATAATAAATGGGACGTCTTGAAACTGAGAAGCTTCTGTAAGGCAAAGAACACTGTCAATAAGACAAAAATGCAGCCTATAGAGTGGGAAAAGATCTTTATCAACATCACATCAGATAGAGGGCTGATCTCTGAAATACATAAAGAACTCAAGAAATTAGACAGCAAAATATCAAAAAATTCAATTTAAAAATGGGCTACAGAACTAAACAGGGAATTCTCAACAAAACAAATCTCAAATGGTTAGAAGACATTTAAAGAAATATTCAACATGCTTAGCTGTCAGGAAAATGCAAAACAAAACAACAATGAGATAGCATCTTATGCCTTTCAGAATGGCTAAGAAAATAAAAACAGAAGACAGCTTATGTGGAGAAAGGGGAACATTCCTCCACTGCTGGGGAGAATGCAATCTTGTACAGCCACTCTGGAAATCAATATGATGGTATCTCAGAAAATTGGGAATCCACATACCTCAACATCCAGCAATACCACTCCTGGGCATATACCCAAAAGTTACTCAACCATGTACAAGGACATTTGCTCAATGATGTTCATCGCAGTATTGTTTGTAGTAGCCTGAACCTGGAAACATCTTGATGTCCTTCAAAAGAATGGATAAAGAAAATGTGGTACATTTACACAATGGAGTATTATGCAGCAGTAAAAAATAATGTCATCATGAAATTTGTTGGCAAATGGATGGAACTAGGAAAACTCATCCTGAGTAACATAACCCAGACCCAGAAAGACAAAAACAGTATGTACTCACTCACAAGTGAGTGTTAGAAGCAAAGCAAATGATAACAGGGCTATAATCCACAACCCCAGAGAAGCAAGGTAAAGAGGGGGACACTAAAAGGGACACACAGGGATCGCCCCAGGAAGGGGAAAGGATTAAGACTCCTGGGCAAACTGAGAGTGTGGAATAGAGGGGAGGGAATAGGAGGGAATGAGAGGTGGAAACATGGGGGTGAGACAAGGAGAGAGAGAGAGCAATGAAAGAGATATCTAGACAGAGTTTACCATTAAGGGGATGGGGAGAAATCTGCAGCTAGGGAAAACCCCGGGAATGCACCAGATTGTCCCCAACTAAAACTCATAGCAATGGTGGAGAGGGTTCTTCAACTAGCCTTCCCCTCCACTCAGATTGGTGTGTACCCTAATTGTCATCATACAACCTACATCTAATGACTGATGGAAACAGATGCAGAGCCAAGCACTTGGCCAAGATCCTGGAGTTGAGGAGAAGGAGGAAGGATTATAGGAGCAAGGAGAGGGGTCAGAATCATGATGGGAAAAACTACAGAAATAGCTGACCCAATATAGCGGGAGCTAATGGCCTCTGGACTGACAGCTGGAGAGCCTATATAGGACCAAACTAGGACCTCTGAATGTGGATGAAAGTTGCATCGCTTGATGTGAAGGTGTTTGTTGGTCTCCTGGCAATGTGACCAAGACATACCCCAGGTTCACAAACTGGCTTTTTAGACTCCATTCCCTATGGTGTACTGACTTACTTAGCCTTGATGCAGGAGGGAGGGACTAGGTCTAGCCCCAACATGGTATAACAGCCTGTGTTGACTACCTAAAAGAGGCATTACTCTCTATGAGGAGGGCATGGGGGTGAAATGGGAGTAGGTGGGAGGAGGAGGAAAAAGGGATGGGGGATCTGGCTGGTATGTAAAACGAAAGAAAATCTTTTTTAAAATAAAAAAAATTATAAAAATAAAAAACAAACAAAAAACATCAACAAAAAGGTTCTCCAAACAACCAAGGCTGTTGCCAAGACTACAGGTTGCTCCCCACAAACATATGGCAAGGCCACATTGGTGAGGATACCACCTACACAACTCACTGACCATGGAGGAGTTGACATATATAGAACCTCAACACCTATCTGCAGAAATCTTGATACAGAAAGATACTCTCCACAATACTAAGGAGAAAAAAAACAATTAACACAACCACAAAACCTTTGACTTACTAATGTCCTACCTGCAAGATATGCTAGGGCAATGGTGGGGCACAGCTTGTCAAGTAACCAACCAATATCTGATTTGACTTAAGGCCTCCTCCACTAGATGGAAACTGTACCCAACACTGCTTGGATGACTGAGAACCTTAGACAAGATTGCCCAAGAACCTAGGGTAAATCCAAATAATACTTCACTAAATAATAAAAATGTAACAATAGATTGATTCCTAAAGACATTCTGCTAGACTTATATATCAGCTCCTTGCTCAGTCATCATTAGAGAAGCTTCCTTCTGTAGCTGATGAGAACAAATACAGAGACCCACAACCAAGCATTAGTAGAGAAAGGAGGTCCTGAAACTCTCATCCCTAAAAGGGAAGCCTCCATCAGATCCCTCTCCTCAGATCTCAGGGAACTCCTCTGAAGAAGAGCCAGAAAGAGTGTAAAATGCATTGGATACAGAGGGTACCAAGAAAACAAAATAATTTAAGCCAATATGAACTCATGGAGACCAAGACAGCATCCACAGTTCCTGCACAGATCTGTACTAGATGGGGTCCTAGAGTAGAAAAGAGTAGTGGACACAAGTCCTCATCACTAACCCAGAAGGTGTCACCAATTGATAACCTCTTTCAAATGAAAATTTAGTTTTCTCCAAGGGAGTTTCAGTGGAGAAACAAAGTACTCGTAAGGGTAGGCTGCACCCCAGAAGTAGATGGCCAACAGAAAACAAACTCAGTGGCGTTTTTGAAGTTCCGTTTGTCATTATGTCATGTCATGGATTTTTTTCATTATCTTATTTTTTAATTTTAGTTTATTTATGTATTTTCCTCTCTTTTTATGCTATAGGTCTTTTGTGTATATATCTTGGCTTCCTGCTTATTGTTTTTATGGGGTTCCTGAATATGCCGTAGATTGGGTCTCTGATTCTTACTCATTCTCTTATGCAATTTTCTTTCTGTTTGTTTTGTTTTATCCTATTTTGATGTGTTATATTTCATCTTATTTTATTTTGTTTTTTAAAAAAAGATGGAATTCCACAAAGGACTAAGGATATAGTTCAGTGGTAGGGTTTTTATCTACTGATGCAGAATGTTCTGTGTGAGGCAGTCTGGCCAAGTGAAAAAGAGGATTAAGGACTTCCATGAGCTGACTCACAAACTACATCTTCCAGGGGCTGACTTCTTTGCAGTGCTCTCCTTTGGGTCTCTCTTAGGCCCCTGACTCCTCCCACCCCTCCCTTTGCCTGTCTCCTGAAGTCTCTTTCCTCCTTGGACTCAGAGACTCCACTAAAGCCTTAGGACCTGACCTACCTTGACAAGGCAGAGAGGGGTAGTCGACCCTCCAGTGTTGTTTGTTCACAGTTTAAGAAGGGCCTGGCATCAGGTGAAGTGTGGGGCAGCTTTCTGCCAAGGTGTAAGTGTTGCCACATTTGAAGTTGGTTCCAGGTGTAGTCTCTTTGTGCCACATAATCATGATTGCTGTCTATCTCTGCAGGATTTTTCCAGAAAAAAAAAATTGGCAACATTACACAGTGGCCCATAAACCAGAAACTTGTGACAAAATTTCCCTGGGTCTCCTACTATTACCTACCTGCCTGTCTCTTCACACTCAACTTTTGACTGACCTGCTTCCCAGCCTTCCTGGAACCCCTACAACATCCCAATTCAGCTTAAAGTTGTCAGATGATAATCACAATCAGCCCCTATCATCAGCAAAATGTTGGAATGTTAAGTCCTAACCCGCCTCCAATTGCAGTGCCACTGACAATGTCCTAAATGACAGTCTGGGCTCAGCTCTGCCTAGACTCTTGACAGGTTCAACAGAGGATTACTGAGGTATACACTCAGCACTCCTGGGAAACCTGTGAAATGGGTATCTGTCTGGTAAAAAGAGCTATCTCTCCCTACCTCAGCAAATGAGGAATCTAGGTCCCTATTAGCACATACCCATGACATACCAAAGTTCCATGCTGGCTGCTGCTCTCTTGTGGCTCTCAAACCTCCTCACCAGGCTCTTTTGGGCTGCATACTTCCCCCACTTCTTTAAAATTGGCATGACTTTCCTTACCATTCTGCTGTCCTCGGCCTCCCAAGGGGTAGTCATGTCAGCTTTGGACTCCTCCAAATGATTTTTGCTTCTTTTTGTCCCCAAGAAGTACCCATGGCAGCTTTGAAGTCCCGAAAGAAACCACCTTTCCACCTGGGAAGTGGCCTTGTTCAGGGTTTTACTGTTCCCTCCCTTACACTTACATGTGTGTCTAGTGGGTGTGTACATGTGAATGAAGGCACCTATGGAGACCAGAGGTGTTGAACACATGGAGCTGAAATTACACCAGTTGTCTGTGAGTCACCTTGTGTGGGTGCCGGGAATTGGACATCCATCCTTACTAAAACTATGAGAGGACAGAAAAAGAAGGGACAGAGAGTTCAGGACAGAACTGAAGCTGTATAGACAGAATTTTGTCTTAGATAAATAAAGTGAATGGACAAAAGAGCATGTTGTAAATAGATTCTTTTCCTTCAGATAACTCCATGGTGGACATAGTGTCTTCCCCTTGACTCTGGAAGGAATCATCTCTGAGCAGGCACCTGGGAAAATTCCTGTATCTACCTTTTGCATTTTCTTTCATTTGTCTGTCTGTCTGTATATCTGTCTGTCTATCTATCTATCTATCTATCTATCTATCTAATTATTTATAGATATAGTCTCCCTACTTATCACAGATTGGCCTGCAGCTTTCTATGTAGACCTCTAATGGTGCTATAAATAACTGGGCATTTGATGTGGAAGAGTGAACTAGATCTTTATCTCTCTGCCTGCATAAAAATCAACTCCAAATGGATCAGCTACCTTCATGTAAGACCTGATACTCTGGAATTACTATTGGAAAAGTAGGGAAAACTCTCCAAGGAAGAGACATAGGTTAGAACTTTGTGAATTAAACTCCATTCATCCAGGAGATATGGCCAACCATTGATAAATGAGTTGTCATAAATGTCACCATATGAACTAGTCTGGATATTATCAAATGACAAAAAAAATTTGCCTTTGTGTGAATTAAACACCCTTGGACATTGTTGGCAGAGCAAACATTGATTCAATCATCCTGAGACACAGTGTGGAGATTTCTCAAAGTCTGAAATCATGTCTGCCCTGTGATCCAGTCATCTCAACATTCTGGACATAACAAAGGAAAGGAGGTCAGGATGCCAAAGAGTCCTCTGTACTGCCCCATGTACCCAAGACCTGTTCCTGACAACCAGGCTATGGAGTTAACCAGTGTGCAGCAAGGGGTGAACTGATACAGCACAGTGCAGGACCCCTCATGAAACCAAAACCAGACCTGCCAGATGGCCCATGCTGTCTGTGTCTCCACAGGAAGAGAAGTGAGCTGCTTTTTGAGTTTCTTCTGACAGTGATTTGGTTGCAGGGGGCCAGGACTTCTGTCATTTTGGAAACCTCTCAGTCTCTAGTTCACAGGCCCTTGTCCCTTGAAGAAAACTCTGCCCCCTCAACAGGATGTGAATGGCAGGGCAGAAACATAAGTTGAGGAGGGAACCAGGTTACAGGCTACACAAAGGCAGTGCCTTGTGATTAGGAGTCAGGGCCCTTGTGAGCATTTCCACACCCAAATATAAGGATTTTTTGATGATGCTGAGATAGGACAACTGCAGAGAAAGATGGAAGTATTTCAAAATGAATCAAAACCTAATCCTTTAACAATGTGTCTAGCCTACAACCACATGTCTGTCTAAGAAGAATGTGATTAGGCCTTATAATTCAGGAGGTACAAACCTGTCACCCCAGTACCCAGGATTCTGAACGGGAGTATCAGGAATTGTGGGTCAACCGAGGCTACATAGCCAGACCTTGTCTCAGCAAAAGAAAGGGGAGATGGATACTGAGACTTGTGGTCAACTTGAGTCCACCTGAAAGACATTATGGTAAGAAAAATTATCCTTAAAAGAGAGAAATACTTCATATGTGGAGCCTAAAACAAAATTCTCCATTAGTGATAATAGCGGGATGGAGAGATGTTTCCAGGATGCAGACTAGGCAGTATGTAGGAGGAAGAGGGCAGAGATCTAATGCACAGAATGAAGACCAAAGTACATCATGGAGAATGAGGGTTGCTCTCACCACAGGGAGAAAGGGTGCATTCAGAAGACAGACATGCTGACCAATTCACTATCAGAATGTTTATATAGATATAAATCAGGACACCAGAGCATGTGGTTCAAATATACAAAGGAATTTATTGTAGCAAGAAAACAATCTCTTTATTCAGATATTTGTGCCGTGTATCTTTTTGTCTGGTGCCTGTCTTTCTTGGTAACACTTCTGCAGAGCAATCTTATGCCCAGCTCTCTGAGCATATCCTCCATGGCTGATCTTCACCTGGATACACAAGGCATAAAGTCATCAGTCCCTCAGCTCTCACTATCTAGGACCTTTCCTTAGAGACTGTCTTCATGGTTCAGTTCTCTAGGTATTGGTTGATGTCACTCTCTAAAAGGGGACCCACTCTAAAAAGCCCTCAAATTACTGTCAGTGTTCTCTATGTCTGTCCCTTGCAGCCGGCAGTACTTCTGATGGAAAAGTGGTGTCCCTGCCTAGGTGACCGAGAAAACAGTAACAACAGCTGACTCCATAGAGTAGATGGAGGGGACTTGAGCAGCACCTCACCCTCACATGGCTCCTGCCAGGACAGAGAGGCATTACCCTCAGTGAGGTAAGTCTCCAAGCTGCCTCAGACACTGTTCCACCAAAACAAGGAGTTAGTACAAGGGCCTGGGTGTTACCTGGATCAGTAGATATTTTCTTTTGTTGCTCTTAGTCCATCTGCTTGTAAGCCTCTGGCCCAAATTCTCTGTCAATCAGAAGCCTCTTCCATCAAGGAGACCTGGTAACAAGGCATTTTGTGAAGATGACCAAATGTTCACTTGTCCATCACCCTGTAACCAATCATAACTTCCCCATGGCCTGAGCAGAGAAGTATCACCTGTGTGTTCCCCCTTCCATCCAGTGTGTTAGGGCTTGAGTGGCATCTCCTGCTCTAAGCACCATCCAGTTGAAAATGTCCCTTGCTGAGTGTAGTCCCAGGAGTCTCCTTGGTAGCCCCAGCATAGGGTCATACAGGCAGCAAAAGTCTTTCCCAGCCTGCTGCCTGGAGACACAAAGCTTCAGCACCAGCCATGTCCCTACAGGATGTCAGAAAGAAAACAGCTAGGATCTTTGTGTGAGATACTGTTGAAAGTAGTATCTTGGGGTGTAGTAGAGTGTGGTCTTGGGGTGTACTAAAGTGTGGTTTGGGGTGTACTAGAG